>NC_056737.1:1038302249-1038309749 GCF_019279795.1 Protopterus annectens
CTTGGGACTTGTATATTGGAGAAATCAGCTCTCATACCTTTTTGGCCATATTTTCACATCCTGTCTAACATTTTGTACCTGCACGACAGTTTTGCTAATAGCCCTTACCTCAGCTAAAAGAGTCTCAGAGTTACAAGCCCATAATGCATCTCCACCGTTTCTAATTTTCCACAATGACAGTCTCAAACTCAAAACAGTTTCAAGAAAAATCTCCTTACTTCTCCTTAACTCTAAAGTCTGCTTGTGCTCTTTCCCTTCAGGTCGCGCCCCCCACCCCTGCCCCCTACACACACTATTCATTCTCTGAAGCCACAGAGTTTCTCCTCTCATCAGTGCCTGTAGAATTTTACTCTTCACAAGTGCTCATGTGAATCTTATGTCTGCAGTTGGCTTAGAGGATTCAGAAGCTGTTAACAACCTGTTTCCTGTGGTCCAGTGGTGCAGCGTTTGATTCCCTCAGTTTCCATTGTCTAACTGTGTGACTCGGAGCAAGTTACTTAACCAGACACCACTATCGGGCTGAGTCTGAAAAGGGCCCATGAAGAGCAGCATTCTACCCCAGAAACCAAATATAAATAAAATCTGTAACCTCTTATTTTATGTAACCTTGATCATGCGGAGTAACAGTGCAATCCCTCTCCCTCACTATTACACTCAATCCTCAAGCAGTTTGTATACTTTTTCGTATTTTGGATCTCTGTCAACATGCAACTCCTGATCTCTTTCACTTCTTGTACTCCTGTTCCACTCTTCTACAACTAACTTACCCTACTACCCCCGTTTTTTTTAACTTTTTCTTCTTTGACAACTGCTACCTGTCTCACACACACACACACACACACACACACACACACACACACACACACACACACACACACACACACACACCTAGACACCAGGCCAGATTCATTAATGTCTACACAATCTGTATTCAAGAACATCCCTATCACATTTTTGTGCTTTCTAGTCACTCAGAAAGATCACACTAAGTGTTCATGCAGTCTACGCATTGTGGTAACCCTTATGAATCTCCCTTGATATTTAAGGCTGCAGTAAAAATCAGTAGGAAACTAAAATTAGGTGGAAGGAGGTGTGAGTTATGCTTGTGTTGTCTGTTCACTCAGAACAGTGTACACATAGTGTACACTTAGTGTAGGCATTAATGAATCTCAGGGCTTTGAATCTGTAATCACTATATTTCAACTATTGTTTGTACTGATAAAGTGCATGCTATAAGCTTAGCAAGTTTTCTCTTAGTAAATATGTTTTTGGAGCTTTTCTTCCTGGGCCTCCACTAAATAGGGTCTTGCATAACTAAAAAAAGGAAAGAAGGACAGGGTGTCCCTTAGGGCTAACCTTTCTTTTATGTCTAAGGCTATCAATGAAATATCTCTTAAACAGTTTACAGACCTTAGTATAGGCACACTTAGTATAGGCTCGGTTCCGAAGCTCAGAAGGGCTAGATTATAGCATGTCTCATCCTATTTTCACTATTTTTCAACACTGTTTCTTTGCCCATTGAACACACTTGCCCCAAGTCACCAAGTAGTGCAAATTCATATGCATCATAACATCTATTTTTAAGGCTAACATAACAGCACTACATTGATTCTCATATTACACAGGACTGCTGACTTCAAACACACTTGGATCACACACAGCTTTTTTAAACTTCCACTTGTATTTGTATTTGTATTTCTATCCAAACCTTTTGGACAAGCAAAGTTTTTAATTTCATCACAACACTCATTTGGTTTATCAGTCATGTATAAACAAGGCAATGTCAATTTAACCTATGCACATTTTAATGTTTCATTTTATTATTTGGCTGTTCTTTTGCTCAAAACAGTCTCAATTGTTTCTTAATGCAATTCAGCTCTAACCAAACATGTGACTAATTAACATCCTCATTTAAACAGTTGCCTCACTGCAGGCAACTGTTTTTGACTTGAAAAAGCTTGGCATTCTCCAAGCGAAAGCGCTTGTCTGATTTTGCTGTTCTGTACCTACTGACTTTGGATTTTACCATTTGGTCTGATTTTGCTGCTTTGTACCAACTGTCTTTGGATTTTTACCACCTGGCAACTAATAAAGGACTTACCTTTTTTACGAACTATTGTCTTCACTTTGCGGTTCTGGAACTACTCTTCTCAGTTTACAGACCTGCCTTTCTTTGCCATTCCACAAAATAAAGTTGAAAGAATTTTACATTCTGCAGGCAGACGCAGGCAGCTCAGAGTATATCTTCAGAAGACTAAAACAGTCACAAACTCTGACATTTTGTTTTCTTTCAGGATAAGAAGATGAGTTTCCCTGCTTCAAAGCAGACCATCTCAAGATGGATTTCCTTGGCTATTTCCTTTTGCTATTTTGATGGGAAATCCCTATTGGGTTAGGTTAGAACCCATTCCACTGGAACAGTAGCTTCGTTAGGAGCCTTTTTCAAGTATATAGACACAAAATTAATTTTAAAACAGGCACTTGGACTTCCATTCACACTTTAACTAAGCATTATAAAATTGATGCTTTCTCCAGATCCAGTACTGGTTTCACCAGATCTGTCATGCAAAGAATTCTGGATTCCACCTCCATTACTCTTTCCTTCTCCTACACAACCTAAAAAACTTTGGAAATTATCCCATACGTAATTAACACTGCTGCAACTATCAACGAAGAACATAGTACAGTTGTGTATGAAATAACAGTGAATGTCTGACTATATCACTGTTGCAGTATAGGCACTCTCCTTCCTGTCCTACTTCTGTTGATACTATATATCTCCTTTATGTATACCACTTCATGATGTTTTGCTTGCAACGTACTTTGGGCATACACTGTGGAAGAAAGGCACCCAAGCTTTGGTATGCTACCTGGAAATGTGGTATCCTTGACAAGCTACTTTTGATATATGATTAATACTGCAATAATAATCTACCCAGGCAACTACTGTTGTGGTAAATTCTTACGCAACTGTACTAACTCTTCCTAAAATGGAAGTCTTGTAGCCCATAACCGCAGAAACACTTGCTTAGAGAGAGATTTTTGTGATGAGATTGGAGACTCCTGGGGAAGCTTGACAAGAGGGAACAGACATAATATTGAGAAGAATTTATACTGGTTTTGTTTGAAATGAACTCCAAACTTTATTTCTTCACTTTAAATAGATTTCATTTGAACCAGAAACTTTTTGTACATGCGCACACACACACACACACACACACACACACACACATATATATATATATATATATATATATATATATATATATATATATATATGGATCTAGGTCATCATTTGGTCGACAACACATATGACTGACACTCATTTGGTCGACAGCTCATTTGGTCGACAAACATTCTAGGTGGGGGGCTTCACCCCCCACACCCCCCCAACTATATATAACAACTCCACGGTCGCACAACAGTGGGGAGGGGGGCAAATCTCAGGTTTTTGCCTTGAATACTTCTTGTCGACCAAATGAGCTGTCGACCAAATGAGAGTCAGTCATATGAGTTGTCGACCAAATGACCTAGACCCATATATATATATATATATATATATATATATATATATATATATATATGCACGTGTGTGTGTAAATGTGTCTTTGGGTAATGTACCAAAGAAAAGCAAAAACAGTTCCAGTGGAAATGGTGAAAAAGTGTAAGGAAGTAGCCACAAGGGTAATATTAAATTAATTTATTGCACAATCCAAACACCAGTCAAGCCCGCTTTCATCTTGTAACCAAGACTTCTTCAGAACAATTAAAATTTGCGACACCATGCTTAAGTACTCCTTGGTACCAATAAAAGTTAATTACCAATTAGAAACAAAATACAAGGAAGTCCCTAAGTAAACAGTATTTAAAATACTTGTGTGTCTTAAAATTCATCTTACTCATGGAATAATAAATAATATTAATGAAATCAGTTTAAAAATCACTTTTATATATATGAATGTGCAAAATATACAAAGTTACAGTACTATGACTCACACTTTATTTTTAAAAATGTTTTTTAAAGCTTTAATGCCTGATACTTCAATACAGGCATAATACTACATGCTTCATTTATGCCTGGGGGGTGGATGGAATTTAATCTAAACTGCTACTTTAACTCTTCCCTCTCTATTCTTCCAATTCCCTCCCCTCAAATCATTTCCTACAATTTCTAAAATTCCAAAGTGAAATGTTTTGCACAAACCATTCTCCTTCAGGTGTCTATATAGGGCGTTATTCTCATCTTCACGTCTAATGGCATAAAGGTGTTCGTATATCCTTCTGCGAAGAGCTCTTTCAGTTTTGCCAACATAAAACAGAAGTGTATACTAGCCCTTTGGATCCACATGAACCCCTTTTCAATATTACCTTTCTCTTGGGGGACCCAATTTCCACATAGTCAACTCCCAGGATATACGGACAATATGCACAGGATCCACAGTTCCTAGTCCCTCTTTGTAGACCACTCAACTGAATGGGGTGCTCCAATAAAAAGTTTAAATTGTTGTTAGTTTTAAACACAAAAGAAGGTTCTTTACCTGTAAAGTCCATAAGGTCATCAGTACCTTTAAACAGCACCCTTCTCACTATCTGTTTAATTTCCTTACTTAGTTCACCATATGTTAGTACCAGTGCTTGGTTGTACTTAATGTCCCTGATCGGGGTCATAGAATTTTCTATAGACTCAATTTGTATTCCTAATAATGGTAAATCTCTTTCTCCATTCATTCATAACTTACTCACAGATGGCATATAACATCTGTGTCGGGTAACCCCTTTCAATAAAGAGGTTTACCAAAATAGCCATTTCCCTCTTACAAATCTCTTTGCTTGAGCACGTTCTGGCTAACCTCACCATCTGCCCTTTTACTATATTTTTCTTAGTGTGTCCTGGGTGACTGCTATTGTATTCCAAGTAATCATTCGAGAAAGTAGGTTTTCTATATACTCTGGGTGTAAAAATGTTCCTTCCTCTATCCAGAGTAATAGTTACATCCAAATAGTTAATGGAGTCCTTACTATGGGTGCTGGTGAATTTAAAATAGTCACAAACTCCATTGATGTAATCAAAAAATTCACAAATTTCACCATCTCCTTTCCATAAAATGAAAATATCATCCAGGAAATGGAGGTAAGTCCACCCTTGACCTGGGAATTTGCTGTTAAATACGTGTTCTTTCTCCAATTTATACATTACTAAATTTGCGAAAAGGGGGGCACAACTTATCCTCATGGCCACCCTTTAGTCTGCTTAAAAAATTCACCCTCAAATGTGAAAAATTTGTTTTTTAAAATGATGTCCATAAGTAACATTACAAAATGTAATGTTATTACTTAAATTACATACCTCCAAAAGGGCCTTGTCATAATGGGGGGTTGAGGTAAACAGGTCTACAACATCAATTGTAGAAAAAGTGTTACTCTCACAGTAGTAATCACTTTTAATCCTACGCAGGAAGTCCCAGGAATCATGTAAAATATAATCAATGTTCTTTAAATTGTCCCGCACTACCCTTTCTACAAAAATTCCCAAAGGATAGGTTGTACTGTTTTCAAAGCTGATAATTAATTGGTATGGGGGGGGGTCGGTAATATTTTTGTGGGTTTTAGAAATCCCAAACATAATAGGGATTCTAGGATTGGCATTACATAGGTATTCAAAAATTTCCTAGTTGATAGCACCTTGTAATAGTGAGTCTTTCAGACATAATTGTATTTTTTTATGGGCGATGTTAATTTCATTTAAAGAGGATGTGTCGTATTTGTCATCGTCCTGTAACATGCTGTAAATTTTATTAATGTAGTCTGTTTTCTCCACAATTACCATACCTCCCCCTTGTCAGGTTTCATGAACCTCAGGTTAACATTCCCTCGCAGTTCTTTTAAGAGTTTACTCTCCTCAAAGGTCAAATTATATTGTTTACATTTAAATTTGTTGTAAAACTCATAAATCTCCTGTGTACACACCTTATCAAATGTAGAAATTGTAGGGTATAAAGGTGGGTTAAAACAACTTCTCCTTTTAAAATGTGATTGTTGTAATGGGTTGAGGGTACCTTTGAATAGGTACTTTAGGTTTAACTTCTTGTAAATAATTTAAAATCCGTATTAATCTGTGAAATGTCCCCCTTCCTATTTGGCACAAATTTTATACCCTTCTTCAACAAAGAGAAATGATTCTTACTAATTTCTAGCCCTGCATAATTAAATATATTAAAACCCCTGTAACTCAGTAGTAGCCCTTCGAAGGAAGTAATCATTTCTTCCTCTGTGATACCTTCACCAATCAATAATAACTGTTCTTCCTCCATTTCTGATGAGAACCCTTCTGTCCCACATCCTTGTTCCCCCCCCTTGATGTTCTAAAAAATGCCTCCCTTTAGATGCATTATTCTTGTTCAGTAGCCATTCTGATCTTCTTAACACTGAATATTCCTGATCATAGTTACCTGGTCTATCATTAGTGTAGGTGTGAGGGGTGAAACACTTC
Source organism: Protopterus annectens (assembly GCF_019279795.1). Taxonomy (NCBI): domain Eukaryota; kingdom Metazoa; phylum Chordata; order Ceratodontiformes; family Protopteridae; genus Protopterus; species Protopterus annectens. The sequence goes on from NC_056737.1 coordinate 1,038,308,740, forward strand.
TTCATTCCCTTCATTATTGTTCTTGTAATATGATTTTGGAAGAGGGTAAGCAACCTTGTCCCTATAATCACAGGTATCCCTATGAAGTCCACCCACCCCCAGGGCATAAATGAACATGTAGTATTATATCTGTATTGAAGTATCAGGCATTAAAGCTTAAAAAAAAATAAATAAACTGTGAGTCATAGTACTGTAACTTTGCATATTTTGCACATTCATATAAATGAAAGTGATTTTTAAACTGATTTCATTTATATTATTTATTATTCCTTGAGTAAGATGAATTTTAAGACAGAAGTATTTTAAATACTGTTTACTTAGGGACTTCCTTGTATTTTATTTCTAGTTGGTAATTAACTTTTATTGGTACCAAGGAGTACTTAAGCATGGTGTGGCAAATTTTAATTGTTCTGAAGTCTTGGGTTACAAGACGAAAGAGCGCCTGACTGGTGTTTGGATTGTGCAATTAATTCATTTAATATTACCCTTGTGGCTACTACCTTACACTTTTTCACCATTTCGGATAGATGGCTTCCCAAATGATACAATCATGCATTTTTTGGCATTTAGTTTCAGCCCATGATTTTGGCACTGGTCATTTGTTTGGGACAAACCTTCCTGCAGGCTGGCTAAGTCATTTGGGGATTCAATGACTGCTCCTAGCTTGCAGTCATCTGTAAACTTAGATAACCAGAGCCCTTTAGCACTGGCTTTTACTTCAGAAAAGTAGATGCCAGATAGGAGAAGTCTGAACACAGAACCCTTGGGGACTCCATTGGTGACTGGTCTCTTTGTGGAGGCAACTTCACCTGTTTTGATCTGCGCCCTATCTGTGAGCCATTTGGCAATCCAGCGGGTGACATAGGGGTTTATTCCTACATTATTTAGCTTGTGCCTGAGTGGGGAATTGTGTCAAAAGCTTTGAAATGGTTGAGGTAAGCAATGTGAACCATTTTGTTTTCATTCATTGGTTTGGTTACCTTTTGAAAAAAATCCACCAGGTTGAGTAA